>NC_079189.1:133810701-133815701 GCF_029499605.1 Hyla sarda | reverse complement strand
CTTCAGGTGCTCCGGTGGGCTGGAAAAGGTGGATACTGTCACGATGCCGGCTGGCAGGTGGTGGATCCTCTGTGCCAGAGAGGGATTGGCGTGGACCGTGCTAGAGGATCGGTTCTAAGTCACTACTGGTTTTCACCAGAGCCCGCCGCAAAGCGGGATGGTCTTGCTGCGGCGGTAGTGACCAGGTCGTATCCCCTAGCAACGGCTCAACCTCTCTGGCTGCTGAAGATAGGCGCGGTACAAGGGAGTAGACAGAAGCAAGGTCGGACGTAGCAGAAGGTCGGGGCAGGCAGCAAGGATCGTAGTCAGGGGCAACGGCAGAAGGTCTGGAATCACAGGCAAGGAACACACAAGGAACGCTTTCACTGGCACTAGGGCAACAAGATCCGGCGAGGGAGTGAAGGGGAAGTGAGGTGATATAGGGAAGTGCACAGGTGTAAACACTAATTGGAACCACTGCACCAATCAGCGGTGCAGTGGCCCTTTAAATCGCAAAGACCCGGCGCGCGCGCGCCCTAGGGAGCGGGGCCGCGCGCGCCGGGACAGAACTGACGGGGAGCGAGTCAGGTACGGGAGCCGGGGTGCGCATCGCGAGCGGGCGCTACCCGCATCGCGAATCGCATCCCGGCCGGAGGTGGTAACGCAGCGCCCCGGGTCCGTGGAACCGACCGGGGCGCTGCAGTGAGGGAAGTGTAGCGAGCGCTCCGGGGAGGAGCGGGGACCCGGAGCGCTCGGCGTAACAGTACCCCCCCCCTTGGGTCTCCCCCTCTTCTTGGGGCCTGAGAACCTGAGGATCAGACTTTTGTCCAGGATATTGTCCTCAGGTTCCCAGGACCTCTCTTCTGGACCACAACCCTCCCAATCCACTAAAAAAAAAGTTTTTCCTCTGACCTTTTTAGAGGCTAAGATTTCTTTGACAGAGAAGATGTCCGAGGAGCCGGAAACAGGAGTGGGAGGAACAGATTTAGGAGAAAAACGGTTGAGGATGAGAGGTTTAAGAAGAGAGACGTGAAAGGCATTAGGGATACGAAGAGAAGGAGGAAGAAGAAGTTTGTAAGAGACAGGATTAATTTGACACAAAACTTTAAAAGGGCCAAGATAGCGTGGTCCCAACTTATAGCTCGGGACACGGAAACGGACATATTTAGCGGAGAGCCATACCTTGTCTCCAGGGGAAAAAATGGGAGGAGCTCTTCTTTTCTTATCTGCGAATCTCTTCATGCGAGAAGAAGCCTGTAAGAGAGAATTTTGGGTCTCTTTCCATATGGTGGAAAGATCACGAGAAATTTCATCCACAGCGGGCAGACCAGAGGGCAAGGGGGTAGGGAGGGGGGGAAGAGGGTGACGGCCGTACACCACGAAAAACGGAGATTTGGAGGAAGATTCAGAGATTCTGAAATTATACGAGAATTCGGCCCAAGGTAGAAGATCTGCCCAGTCATCCTGGCGGGAGGAAACAAAATGTCGTAAATAGTCACCCAAGATCTGGTTAATTCTCTCTACTTGTCCATTGGATTGAGGATGGTATGCAGAAGAAAAATTTAATTTAATCTTGAGTTGTTTACAGAGAGCCCTCCAGAATTTAGACACAAATTGGACGCCTCTATCCGAGACGATCTGTGTAGGCAACCCGTGAAGACGAAAAATGTGTACAAAAAATTGTTTAGCCAACTGAGGCGCTGAAGGAAGACCAGGAAGAGGGATGAAATGTGCCATTTTGGAGAATCGATCAACGACCACCCAAATAACAGTGTTGCCATGGGATGGGGGTAAGTCAGTAATAAAATCCATACCAATCAGAGACCAAGGTTGTTCGGGGACAGGTAGAGGATGAAGAAAACCAGCGGGCTTCTGGCGAGGAGTCTTATCCCGGGCACAGATAGTGCAGGCTCGCACAAAGTCCACCACATCAGTCTCTAGAGTCGGCCACCAATAGAAGCGAGAGATGAGTTGCACAGATTTCTTAATGCCCGCATGACCTGCGAGATGGGAGGAGTGACCCCATTTGAGGATCCCAAGGCGTTGGCGTGGAGAAACAAAGGTCTTTCCTGGAGGAGTTTGCCTGATGGAGGCTGGAGAAGTGGAAATCAGGCAGTCAGGAGGAATGATGTGTTGAGGAGAGAGTTCAATTTCAGAGGCATCTGAGGAACGAGAGAGAGCATCGGCCCTAATGTTCTTATCAGCAGGCCGAAAGTGAATTTCAAAATTAAATCGGGCAAAGAACAGAGACCACCTGGCCTGACGAGGATTCAGCCGTTGGGCAGACTGGAGGTAGGAGAGGTTCTTGTGATCGGTGTAAATAATAACTGGAAATCTTGATCCCTCCAGCAGATGCCTCCATTCCTCAAGTGCTAATTTAATGGCTAGAAGCTCTCGATCCCCGATGGAGTAGTTCCTCTCCGCCGGAGAGAAGGTCCTGGAAAAAAAACCACAAGTAACAGCATGCCCGGAAGAGTTTTTTTGTAGAAGGACAGCTCCAGCTCCCACTGAGGAGGCATCAACCTCCAATAGGAAGGGTTTAGATGGGTCAGGTCTGGAGAGCACGGGAGCCGAAGAAAAGGCAGACTTGAGTCGTTTAAAGGCGTCTTCCGCTTGAGGAGGCCAAGACTTGGGATCGGCATTTTTTTTTGTTAAAGCCACAATAGGAGCCACAATGGTAGAAAAATGTGGAATAAATTGCCTGTAATAATTGGCGAACCCCAAAAAACGTTGGATGGCACGGAGTCCGGAGGGGCGTGGCCAATCTAAGACGGCAGAGAGTTTATCTGGGTCCATTTGTAGTCCCTGGCCAGAGACCAAGTATCCTAGAAAAGGAAGAGATTGGCATTCAAACAGACATTTCTCTATTTTGGCATAGAGTTGATTATCACGAAGTCTCTGAAGAACCATACGGACATGCTGGCGGTGTTCTTCAAGATTGGCAGAAAAAATCAGGATATCGTCCAGATATACAACAACACAGGAGTATAGGAGATCACGAAAAATTTCATTAACAAAGTCTTGGAAGACGGCAGGGGCGTTGCATAGACCAAAGGGCATGACCAGATACTCAAAGTGTCCATCTCTGGTGTTAAATGCCGTTTTCCATTCATCCCCCTCTCTGATGCGGATGAGATTATAAGCACCTCTTAAGTCCAGTTTGGTAAAAATATGGGCACCTTGGAGACGATCAAAGAGTTCAGAGATGAGGGGTAGGGGGTAGCGGTTCTTAACCGTGATTTTATTAAGACCGCGGTAGTCAATGCAAGGACGTAGAGAGCCATCTTTTTTGGACACAAAGAAAAATCCGGCTCCGGCAGGAGAGGAGGATTTACGGATAAAGCCCTTTTTTAAATTTTCTTGGACGTATTCAGACATGGCAAGAGTCTCTGGGACGGACAGAGGATAGATTCTGCCCCGGGGTGGAGTAGTGCCCGGGAGGAGGTCAATGGGACAATCATAAGGCCTGTGAGGAGGTAGAGTCTCAGCTTGTTTTTTGCAAAAAACGTCCGCAAAGTCCATATAGGCCTTAGGGAGACCGGTTACATGAGGAAGCACAGGGACACGGCAAGGTTTACTGGGAACCGGTTTTAAGCAGTCCTTGGAACAAGAGGGCCCCCAACTCTTGATCTCCCCAGTGGACCAATCCAGGATTGGGGAATGGAGTTGAAGCCAGGGAAGTCCAAGAAGGATTTCAGAAGTGCAATTGGGGAGGACCAACAGTTCAATCCTCTCGTGATGAGATCCGATGCACATTAGAAGGGGCTCCGTGCGGAAACGTATAGTACAGTCCAATCTTTCATTGTTTACACAATTGATGTAGAGGGGTCTGGCGAGACTGGTCACCGGGATGTTGAACCTGTTGACGAGAGAGGCCAAGATAAAATTTCCTGCAGATCCAGAGTCCAAGAAGGCCACAGCAGAGAAGGAGAAGGCAGAGGCAGACATCCGCACAGGCACAGTAAGACGTGGAGAAGCAGAGTAGACATCAAGGACTGTCTCACCTTTGTGCGGAGTCAGCGGACGTCTTTCCAGGCGGGGAGGACGGATAGGACAATCCTTCAGGAAGTGTTCGGTACTAGCACAGTACAGGCAGAGATTCTCCATGCGGCGTCGTGTCCTCTCTTGGGGTGTCAGGCGAGACCGGTCGACCTGCATAGCCTCCACGGCGGGAGGCACAGGAACAGGTTGCAGGGGACCAGAGGAGAGAGGAGCCGGGGAGAAGAAACGCCTCGTGCGAACAGAGTCCATATCCTGGCGGAGCTCCTGACGCCGTTCGGAAAAACGCATGTCAATGCGAGTGGCAAGATGGATGAGTTCATGTAGGTTAGCAGGGATTTCTCGTGCGGCCAGAACATCTTTAATGTTGCTGGATAGGCCTTTTTTAAAGGTCGCGCAGAGTGCCTCATTATTCCAGGATAATTCTGAAGCAAGGGTACGGAACTGTACGGCATACTCGCCAACGGAAGAATTACCCTGGACCAGGTTCAACAGGGCAGTCTCAGCAGAAGAGGCTCGGGCAGGTTCCTCAAAGACACTTCGAATTTCCGAGAAGAAGGAGTGTACAGAGGCAGTGACGGGGTCATTGCGGTCCCAGAGCGGTGTGGCCCAAGCCAGGGCTTTTCCAGACAGCAGGCTGACTACGAAAGCCACCTTAGACCTTTCAGTGGGGAACTGGTCCGACATCATCTCCAAGTGTAATGAACATTGGGAAAGAAAGCCACGGCAAAACTTAGAGTCCCCATCAAATTTATCCGGCAAGGATAGTCGTATTCCAGAAGCGGCCACTCGCTGCGGAGGAGGTACAGGAGCTGGCGGAGGAGATGATTGCTGGAGCTGTGGTAGTAACTGTTGTAGCATAACAGTCAGTTGAGACAGCTGTTGGCCTTGTTGCGCAATCTGTTGTGACTGCTGGGCGACCACCGTGGTGAGGTCAGCGACAACTGGCAGAGGAACTTCAGCGGGATCCATGGCCGGATCTACTGTCACGATGCCGGCTGGCAGGTGGTGGATCCTCTGTG